>NW_027117703.1:0-22848 GCF_038497795.1 Lipomyces arxii | reverse complement strand
TTGTTGGTGTTGTGTCCTACATGGTCGGCGGGGGGGCGGCGGGGTGAGTTGTTACGTTCGTTTTGTTGGGTGGGTGTTTTGTTGTGTTGTGGGCCCCCCCCCCCCCCCCCCCCCTGAGCCCCTTTGTTCGGAACTGACATATTTTAATTGTCAGTCATAATTACAAATGCCGTCATAAATCTTTGTCATTCTCTGTCCTCCCATTTTTTGATCTCTATTTGTTGCTCACGATGTACTTCTCTCAAACATTCACCTTCGTGCTTCTGCTAGTACTGCCTCTGCATACAGATGCACACTCATGGGTACGCTGCTCTTGAGCTTGTGCACACAATTAGGCTAATGACGTTTAGATCGATAAGCTTTACGCAACTGCTCCGGACGGCACAGTAAGGTCAACAGGCTATCCTCGTTCGTATCGTAAGTGTCTGCTACAGCTTACTTGGGTCAGAGTTGACAGGATTATAGAAGGACATATCGATCTTTTGGAAACCTACCATCTTATGGATCCTCTTGACTCAACACCGCTATGTATGGCGTCACAGCAATCACCTACTTATTCAGCCATGTATCCAATGTTGACTGCTATGCCCGGTGACAATATAACTGCTCTCTATGATGAGAATGGACATATCACGGTAGACAAACTTCCTCCAGATGGAAAACCTCACCCTGGATACTATGCTTGGCTTTGGGGCTCGAAAGGACAGCAATTGACTACTGTTAGCGATATGCTTGATGTCGATAACGTGTTGGCTGGACCATTTCCTTTTGATGACGGAAAATGCTCAGTCACATATAATTATGGTCGTGTCCCCCAACCTTGCGTTAGCGAGTTTACTTTATCCACAGACATCATGCCAGGGGTATATAACGTCGTGTGGGCGTGGCATTTCCCAAAAATTCCACCATGTGAGCCTGGCGCTCCAATTGAATTTTATACAACGTGCATGGACATTAAAATTATTTCATCATGATTTACAGCGACTATGACATTTGCTTGAAAAGCTGTTGACTATATTCTATCTCACGACCGTTACGAAGACACGCAATTGTAGTATAGTGGAGCACGGCGCACAGGAATTAATTGATAATTTGAATTGTTGATCACACACAGATTAATTAAAGCTCATTAAGTAGCTCGTATTCAACACCAATGTCTTTGAGAGCATCAATCGTAAGAGCCATCATCTTTAGAACTTTCTCTTCCTCCAAGCGTTGACCAACAATCTGAACACCAACAGGTAAACCTGCCATTTTGATAGCATCGTAGTTACGATATGCGCCCTTCGCAATGTAATTAAGCTTCTTCAAGCTGAAATCAGATGGCAATGCGTCCACTACTTTGTCGACCTTGGTAACGGGGATAACACCAGATGAGTAGTCAACCAAGTTAAACAGTGACGAGTATCCAACTGATCCAAAAGACTGAAACATACCATTGTGGGGAAGAGCTGGAGTTGCATTTGGAACAGTGACAAGGAAATCTATTCCGCTTGATTTCCAAGCCTTGTAAAATTGGTTACGATATCCTTCACGTTCCCAAACAAGTGCCATGTATTCAGTCATGGTCTTCTCATTCCAGTCTTTTAACATTGTATAAATGACCTTGTCTCCCTTAACCTTGAGATACAACCATGCCCAGATCTTCTTAATCCAACGAGGAAAACGCTCGACGTGCAGAAACTTGGTCACTCCCTTGTCATAAGGTTCAAACCAGTACATTTGAGAAGTAGCAGTTTTTCCAGCATCAGCACAAATCAACTGCGTAGTGATACGGAGAGCATCGAGAGGGGAAGGCGGTACGAAAGTTACCACCTCGTGCCCCTGTTTCTTCAGAGCATCAACAGTTAGTTGCAGTGCCCGGGCACACGCAGGGGAAGGTGTGACAACACCATCGTCGGCCATAACACCAATCTTTAGCTTCTTGGCAAGTGTCACCTCTCTCCAAGGGATAGGGTGCACCGTGTAATCGTAATCCCAAGGTTTCATTTGAATGATTGACTTGAACACGTACTCGAGATCATCAAATGAGCGACACATTGGAGAATAGCTGCGAATTGTTAGTACCAGTTTAACTCAGTATATATTACACAGTCTCACATCGACTAGGAGCTATGTCAGCCAAATGCTATCATATCAAGCAAAGAGACTTACAGTAATTCCATCTTGACCCTTGGTAGGAGTGCTGTTAGCAGCACGAGGAATTCTACCGTAAGAAGAACGAACAGTGTAAAGACCACAAAAATGTGACGGAAGCCGAACGGAGCCGGCGACATCAGTTCCCATGCCAACGCGTCCACCACCGTATGACAGCAAAGCTGCCTCACCACCACTTGAGCCACCAGGCGAGTACCCTTTGACGTGCGGGTTTTCAGTTCTTCCAAAAACGTTGTTGTACGATTCGTAAGACAAAAGAGTCATGGGAATGTTAGTCTTGACATATGGGATGCCACCTGTTTAGAATTAGCCTTGTAATCTTCAGACAAAAGCTAACTCACCTGCATCTCGCAAAAGCTTCACCAATGGCGAGTCTTGAGGAACAGGCTTAAAGGCATAAGTTGCATATCCAAGCGTAGTATCATAGCCTTCAATATTGACCGTGTCTTTGAATGAAATTGGAATACCAGCAAGTGGCCCTTTGCCTGATCAATATAGCCAATAACAAGTAGTCAGTGCAACGTACCATTAGTGTTACAGATCTGGACCTGTTTCTCTGCTGACTTTATCATAATTTCAGTCAAGCAGTTAGTGGTAGCCTGTGCCTCAAGTGCTCGCTTGCCATAGGCATGAAGCACATCAATGGGCTTGACAAGACCTTTTTGGATCTCCGCCACGAGCAATGGCACCGGAGTCTTAAAAATCGTGGTCTCCTCTTCTGTCAGAGGTGTACCATAGACTGGAGCCAGTTCCGCAATACGGTCCTCCCGCTCTTTCTGCTTTGCAGCACTAACCGGTCAGAATCCACGAAAGCTCGAGTTTGTAGTACCACAATTAAATACATACATCGTTTTCTTATACTTAATGTAAGCAAACATTGTTGCCAATTGACTTGGATCTGGCAATAAATGAGTTCTCTGGTAGCAGCATCCAAAACTTTCTTTTCGGGTGAATGGGATTGGCTTTGCTGAGCCTCGGTGAGCCAAGGGTGGGTTTAGCGTTCAGGGTTATTGTTCAATCTGGGCACTGGGGTTAGCTAGTGTAGAATGCTATGAGTGCGATAACGGTGATGTCCGATAAAGGTTAGGGTTACTAAGCTTTAATAGCAAAAGTATTGGGTTAGGAGATAGGTTGCCATAGCAACAATGGATTGTGTCAAAAGTGTAAACAAAGAAAGTCCCATCCTCAACATCGCGGTTCGGTTTACCACAACAGCTCTTATAAAGTAACATGACTCCAGATAATTTGAGCTCTCTAGTTGCTTCTACGGTTGGGAATTTTCAAATAGAAGGCGACATTCAAGCCATACAACGGATCAACGATCATTGCCGAATCCTAAAGTCTGCACGAGATTTAGAGCATGATCAGCTACTGGATATATTAAGATGTATAATAACTACTAAGTATATGATTTGACTGAGATTTAACTTTTTAAAGCTCTTGCTCGCCGACTGGAATTGGCAAAGACTGCTGCTACTGCGCCGTCGTCTCCAGCGCGAAGGTCACACACGGAGAAACTTCTCGATCTGGACCGCAAAAAGTTCTCTTTAGCAAAATCAATTAACGAATTAGAATCAGCCTATCATTCTAGTGAAACTACACTTTTAAGACTAAGCGAAGAGCTTGATCATCTACGGAATGAACACGTCATGGCAGTTGAGAGCAATGCTCAGCAAGATTCTACAGTGTAGGTAGCGAGATAAAGGCGGATAATGACAACTTAAAACTGACAGATTATAGATTGTTACTTAAAGTATACAGATTACTAGGTATCAGCCTGGAAGAAGACGGTAAAGGAGTTTATTCAAAGGCAGTGGTTAGAGCGAAACAAAATAATGATGTCCATATTTTATCCTTGGACAGAACGTATTCAAATTTCTTCATTTCGAATTATTTGTGGGATATGATGTAATACAATATTAATGATTTGTACGATAATGACGAATTGTATTACACATTCAAAACTATGTCTTTCCTAAATGGTACTAGAATATCATATCTCCGTCCCAGCTACTCAGCTTGCTGATGTCGGCCAAATGCCGCATGGTTGGTCTACCGTGCGGACAGTTCTTTGAATCATATTAGCAAAAGTCAAATTTAACGATTAAATCCACATACCCATGGCTTGTCCAGCGTACCCAGACTGTCAACAATCGTACGCATTTTGTCATGACTAAGTCCAGTACCAATCATCACGCTCGACCGACATGCTTTCATAGCTAGCATTTTACGCAACTTCGTGCAACGCACTGCAGTACCAGGAGCCTCCCGAATAGCATAAAGCAGCTCAGAAAAGTCGTCGAGACCAAATGCTGTTGACATAACCACTGGTACTGCAGTGAGAGAGCACTTTTCACCAGGAGCTGCATGATCATCGATATATACGGTAAACCCGTTATCGGTAAATACTGGCAGATTGGATGAAACCACCAACTCTTCAAGTGGAGTCAGTGACAGCTTCAGCGGTCTTGAAAATTAGCTGCAAATCGTTTCGAAAAAAAATTCATCTTACACTACCAAAGGCTGTCGCATAATAATAACTTCTCTTTGTAACCTCTCAAAGTTGAATTTTTCGTCACTGGCGTGCTGATCAATTATGAATAGGTCACATCGATTATGCTCAGCAGAAACTTGAGAAGCCGTAATTCGTTTGTCACAACGGGTAGCAATGATAAAACCGAGGTTAAACTGTCCAACAATGTTCATTTTTTGAAAATCAGACTTGGAAATGTTCAGACTTTGCATATATTCCTCTCCCTCTTCAATTTCAGACTCAAAGATTTCATCCTTGCCGCTGCTTACTATAGAATCTCGTACATTGGTGGTGGCTGACTGTAGTTGACTGATGTCTTGTAATGCCAAATTAATCGACATAGATAAACTGTGTGTATAATGCCTCCTGTCTTTATCTTCAATCCGTTGCCAAATATCTACCTTGCTTTTTGTCTTCTTCCTAAAACTTTTGGAGGGACTGTAGTCTTCAATTTCAGCCATCCTTTCACCTATCGAGCTTCTCTCAGGCAAATCTGAGGTCACATCGATACCAATTTTATCGCCAGTAGGCGGAGAAATGACGCCTTCAGATACTGAATGAGCTGGATGTCCAGAAATATGAGAAGACTCCGCTGCTTCCGATATACTGTCAGATAGTTCGAGTTCATCATCCGTGTTGCTGTGATCTTGGCCGATTTCTTCCAAGCTGTCTAATGATTGACTGCGAAGCGTCGTGATACCTGAAAGTCGATTCCGTATACTGCGTTCAACTGTTGGGGACCGTGAAGAAATGGAATTAGTTCTAGACCTTTTTGATGGTCTAGAGTCTCTGGTATAAGAGAGAATTGTTGATCTAGAATTGCTTTGCCTATTTGGTGTAATCGAACCTGACAAAACTGGAGATGATGAGCTTAAGTTTGTGATTTTTGAAGCAAATCTCCGTGATGCGCTGCTAGTAATACTCCCGGAATCTTCGACATAGAACGTAGAAGTTGGCACAGATATCTCTTCCTGATTTGTCGAGTCGAATGTACTTTTGGGCGTCACAATCTCTTGCATATGAAGCAAGCTATCTGAAGATTGAATAATACTCTGGGTTGGCATTGAGTGGTCGCATGATTCGAGGAAAGTTGTCAATGAATCCTGAATTGCATTAGTCAGAGCAAATTGTGAGCGGAAAACCACATACGTACCTTGAGTGCTTGAAAAATTGACTGCTCGTTGTGAAGTAAGATTGTGCGCTTATCGGGGGATACATTAACATCGGCCGATTCTAACACGTCAGCGTAACTTATTGCAAAAGACAGCGAAAATTTACCGTAAGGTACCTGAAAATCAGCAACTAAGAAAGGATACTGCGTGGGATTAAAAGTTTTGTAGCACTCATTAAATAATTTATTTGCAGATGGCATGTCGCAAGGCCTACCGTTGATGTAGACCAACTGCCTATCCGACGTATTGCGACCAAGACCTGGATCAGGCTTAGAAATAAAGCCAGAAATCGCAATCGTTTGATCTTTAGTTTCTAGACTAGCCAAGGTTTGAGAGCGTTGCCGAGGAATTTCGAGAGTCAATGAAAATGATAAAATGTCTAATGTCGCTTTTGCACCAAACACGTTCATGATATTGTCCTTTATTGACGAGTTTCCATTTGTGGCAAAAAGCACGGTTTTCTTTCCTGATGCAGTTATATTGGACAGCACAATTTTGACGTTCGTTTTGATGACGCCATAAGCCTGAAGCATAGTAACACATTTAGCAAATTCTCGTTTGGCGTTTTTGAGCAGTTCGCTTCTTCGGACAGGCAACTTTCCATCAAATAACTTTGTAACCATAACAGAAGTACCCACGGTTCCAGCCAAAGTGGTCCTACCAGTTAGTTGCCCGTTAAAATCATATTCTAGTTTTGTGGCAAGCGGAGCTGTAGCAGCAGTACATGTTGTGATCAGAACTGATGATGCAACAGCACAGAGAGAATTAAGAGCTTCACCTCTAAATCCAAAGGTTGCGACTGACTCTAAATCAGCAAAAGTGCGCAGTTTAGACGTATGATGCTTTAAAGCTTTGTATGTTAAAATCAATGTCTTTAGATTCAAGCGCATTGTAACAAACCTATAGACTCAAAGTCTACTTGATCGATTCCGTCGCCATTATCAATAACTTCGAATAATTCTGTTCCATATTGCTTGAATTTTATTTCTTTGTAATGGTCAATAACTTCGATGCGAATAGTACTAATATGACGCTTACCAATAACAGTTGCATGTGCATCTAAACTATTTTCAACCAGTTCTTTGACAGCTGTTGGAATATCTACAATAACTTGACCAGATGTAAGTTTATGAACCGAAGTAGTATCAATCTGCTGTATTGCAGACATTAAAAAGGCGTATATTAACAATAAGTTCTATACAACTCGTGGTTTGTTTACAAAATTTCCTGCAGACACGTTCTACACTGAAACAACATTTTCTTTGATTGGCTTAGACTTTCACCGGGATTACACTGTACGGCGATATAGTAAGTATAATCAGCTATACAAAGTACTTCATTTGAGATAAAGAGTAAAGAGTATTGTCTGTTTAAACAGGTTAAGGAGAGTAAAGTGGTGACTTGTGTTATATTATGTAATCAGAATAACCGAAATAATTCGGAGCAAGTCGGGATCACATTAGCGGCCGGTCGAAATACGCACAACGGTCACACTGCAGTTTGTATAACCAAAAACATCTGTAAGTCAGGCTTTTTGTATTACGTAACATCAATATTTATTTGCCCTTTTTATTCTTGATATTACGTCTGTTTATTGTTTAAGGCGTATTGATTGTGTTACATAGAACTCTCTTCTCATAATAAGCAACAAATCGCGTGTTTCCCTCCCCAGGTTTTTTATATCGCGTGCTCAAAGTTCCCCGCAACTCATTCCTTATCATTTTTATTCTATATAAACCACAGCACATCCAATTGAAGACTTTATTTCAAAGATATGGGTGTCAATTCATTTCAAATTGAAAATGTTAAGATTTGTGTTATTATGTGTGTTCACTGCTTGCCATTTCGTGAACCAGTTTCTAACTTATTCAGGGTTGGGCTCCCAGCAAGAGGAAAGTCGCTTATTGCCCAAAAAAGTCAGTTTTGATAAAGTAATATCTGAATGCATGGCTAATAATACTTCTATTAGTTGTACGATACATAACTTGGCTTTCTATTGCTGCAAAATGCTTCAATGTTGGAAATTATCGAAGGTTGGAAACTGCACATCCAACTGCAGAGTTCTTTGACGTCAACAACGTCGAAGGTGAACGATTACGGCGAGTGGCTGCAGAAGCTGCAATTTCAGATATGTTTAACTGGTTTGAAACCCAGAAGGGTGTGGTTGGAATTCTCGATGCTACAAACTCCACAAAGAAAAGACGAGATTGGATACTTGAGATCTGCCGGAAACGAAACGTTGAACCAATGTTTGTCGAAAGTTGGTGTGATGATGAAGAACTGATTATGCAAAATATTATCGACGTCAAGACTACTTCTCCTGATTACGTCGGACAAGATCCAGAACAGGCCGCCCAGGATTTCCGCACTCGCATCCGAAACTACGAACAGGTTTACGAGACTATATCGGATCGTGACTTGACATACGTTAAATTGATCAATGTTGGGTCTCAAGTTATAATCAACAGAATTCAGTCATATCTTGAATCTCGAATAGTTTATTATCTCATGAACCTTCACATCAAGCCACGCTGCATTTGGCTTAGTAGACATGGCGAATCGCAGTTCAATGTCCACGGACAGATTGGTGGTGATTCAGACTTGTCCGCTCGCGGACGAGAATACTCAAGACAGCTTCCCCGACTAACCAAAATGTCGGTCGGGGACAGACCGCTAACTGTTTGGACTTCGACATTGAAGAGAACGCAGCAAACAGCGAAGTACTTGCCATACAGACAACTAACATGGAAAGCTCTTGACGAACTCGATGCCGGCCAATGTGATGGATTGACGTATGAAGATATTGAGAGTCGATATCCCGATGATTTTGCTGCACGCGATGAAAACAAATATGAGGTGGGTACCGTGAGTTTTCAGTATTTAGATCTTACTAATTATTAAAGTATCGATATCCTGGTGGGGAATCTTATCGTGACGTGGTAATCAGATTGGAACCTATCATCATGGAATTAGAACGTCAAGAAAACATTATGATTGTAACACATCAAGCAGTTTTACGTTGCATATACGCATATTTCATGAATGTACCTCAGGATCAAAGTCCTTGGATGGAAGTTCCACTACATACGTTGAGTAAGCTGTCATATGATGGAATATGTAATATATGCTAAAAATGACAGTTAAACTAGAGCCGAAAGCGTACGGAACCGAGGTCACAAGGTAAGCTAATTTAAAACGCTTTTAAAGCATAGCGTTGATTTTTTAGAATCAAAGCAGATATTCCTGCTGTGAGTACTTATCGTGAGAAGGGACAGTCTACAAGAAGAAGTGATGTTGGACCAAATGTATACAAAAAATAAATACAAGGATTAGGGTTTAATACCCAATATAGATCACGTGATGTGGGGACGGATTGGGCAGAGTGGCTGTTGAATCTTTGTGGACGTGTGGCAGTGTGGGGAAGGAGTCTTTTGACATGTGACAGAAAGAGTCCAGTGTGCTCAAACAGCAAGGCGGCAAGAGTGCAAGTACTTAATGGCATTAAATTTACGCATTTTCTTTTATCCATTTTAAACTGTGAACAATAAATGATTGGTAAGTAGACTGAAACTATTAAACAGTAGTCAGACTTACCAGTACTGTTGTAGATCATCTGTTAGGACGACCGTCCCAGAAATTTAAAAAAATTCATGTCCTTGTGGTTTCAGGACTATGGATTGCTTACATATTACAGGGACCGAAACATGGACCACCTATAATCAGACGATTAAGCCGTTTTTTGACTAAGAATGCAACAGCGTGGCAGATTCATGTCCTGACAATGACCGGGTTGTATATGCTCAAGAATGTGGACAAATTGGTCAATCTTGAGTCTCCTGAACCCTTGGCAAACATCGTATGTGCTGCAAGAGATCTGGAATTACTTCATCTGACTCGGACCAGTATAGTAAATCGTTTTACAGGGCTTCATGGATTCTTACTGCCCTGGATGCTGGATTCTGGACGGCAATGCCTGTGAAACCAAAAGCAGTGAGAGATATAGCCAGTATTCTATTCAGTATCTACTATTTGATATTTGCAGACCAGGCGGATTCAAAGGTGAGTTGCCTGATTTTGATTTGGAAGTAATTTGACTTTTTTTTCTTTTGGTTAGGTTCGCAAGGTTAGAGCAACTGTGACGGCGGAACATTTACGAGTATCATGGGAAAAACAAACATCGCCATTTTTAAGACGGCTCAAGATGTTCACGTGCCCACGGATTCAGGTCTTGCGTGCGTTTGAGATTCCAAGACCTCCAGGAAGCCCCTACCGGTCGCGCATAAAGGCGTATTTGTATTATGATGGCCCTCGTCATTCTTTCAAACTGCAGTCCAAGATATTGCTAAATTTTCCTGGAGGTGGCTTCGTGAGCATGACTCCGAGACACCATGATGATTCACTTTGTGCTTGGGCTAAGAAGTTAAAGATGCCAGTAATAAGCATCAACTATGGGTCAGTGAAATTGTTTCGACCGCATTGTGAAATACTCACTATTGCACAGGAAAGCACCGGAGCATCCATATCCGTATAGTTTGGACGAGTGTTATGACGCATACATGGAGATTATGAGGACAAAGGGTCGATGTATTGGCTTGTCTGGTACAGTAGAGCCTCAAATTGTTCTGCTTGGTGACTCTGCGTATGTATGATTCACATAAGCTGTGCTAGTCTAACTGGCCACAGAGGCGGAAACTTTGTAGCAGGTACAGTCTTGAAGCTACTTACAAACACAGCACATCCTCGTTTACCCGCTTCGCTTATAATGATATATCCGGCATTAGACTTAAACTTCAAGTAAGCAAGTAGTAAAGTACAAATGAAACTCTGGACTAATCAGTTAATAGCTCATGGATGACCGACGAGCAAGTTCGGCTGCTGCGAGAAGAAAGCGTGAAGGAATTAAACAGTCCAGGGCTGATGCAAAAGAAGGAAAGCATGTATAAAGGCATGAGCGGCAAACTTCGCGTTGAAGACAGTGACGTGAAAGACTTTCGGTTGCCGAGCAGTGTCGAAGCTACCGATGCAGGCTACGGCTCCATGACAAGCGCGAGCAACAAGAACGCGTGGGATACAAACCGATCAATCAGAAAACAGCAAGAACACATAGGCACACTGTTGGCGATGACGTCGCGTGTATCTTATTTCAGCGATAAAGTAATTACGCCAGAAATGTTGAGAGCCATGATTATTCTCTACATCGGCCCAGTTAATCGGCCAGATTTCACTACTGATTATTTGCTGTCTCCTGTGAATGCGCCGGCCGAATTACTTGCAAAGTTTCCAAAAGTGTACATGATGTGTGGTGAAGTAGATCCGTTAGTCGACGACACCGTAATTTTTGCCGGAAGATTACGAGAAGCTAAGAGAAGTGCTGTGCAGAGAATGGAGGCACTAGCAATGTCGAAACCTTGGGACCAACACAACGAGAGTGAGTTTGTGGAGGTTATGCTGATTCGAGGAATTTCACACGGATTTCTGCAGATTCCAATGCTACTACCGGAAGGCAAAGCTGCCATTTCGCGATGCGCAGCCTGGATTCAGGAGGCATTTGCATCACGAGAGCAGCGCTACCGATTTAACGAGCCCTTGGCCTCGGCAAACAATTCAATAAACGGGTCTAACATTTTAACCACGGAAGTCGGTGACTTGGCATCTAATAGCCGTAGACCGATAACTACGCGCAGGCCGCTATCTCAATTGTTTAAAGGATTATTGTCAGTGGCAGGGTTAGGGTGGATAGTTGAAGCGAATGCGGACATTGACGATTATGATGAGGATGATGATTACTACTATTATGAGTACGACGACGAAGACATAGGCATTTTGGATCCAGACTGGACCGGAGACCCAGAGGAAGATCAAATCAGAAATCAATTGGAGCTAAATGTGAGTTCTTTGAGCGCGAATCATCGAATTGGACCCACGGGACCGATCAATTTACCGCTATTGCCACCTGCCAATAATACAAAAGATGATTTTATCTCCAATGGAAACAGGCATGTGATGAATAGTAGTGAGCCAGACGTGACAAGATCTGCGACTGAAAGCAGCAGCCGCAGTAGTAACCGCAGCAGCGACAGTCGGTTGCATCCCACAGAAATGCAAAAGAGAAGAGAAAAGAGAAAGCTGTTCAGACAAAAGTCATGGGACAAGAATAGCCTGGTGCTTGAAGCTGATTTGATGGAAAGAAGGCGAAATACGATTGTGCAATCGTTGACAGCAGTAAATCCAGACGGAAATCCAGACGGAAATCCAAAGCATAGCCTCGACGTATCAACACCCAGTAGGGTAATCAAAACAAAGGATAGCAAATGATTAATCAATACAATTACTATTTACTGCTTATCGATATAAAACACAAACCCATATATTGCTAGACCTAATGTACACTATCCCTCCCCGTTCAACCATAATAAGAAGTAGTTCACTGGAACAGCCTACGAACGTTCACCACGGAGACGACGAGCAAGCTGGATGTCCTTGGCCTGGATAGTAACACGCTTGGCATGAATAGCACAGAGGTTAGTGTCTTCAAAGAGGGAGACAAGATAAGCCTCGACAGACTCCTGAAGAGCACCAATGGCGGAAGACTGGAAACGAAGATCAGTCTTGAAGTCCTGAGCAATTTCACGAACAAGACGCTGGAAAGGAAGCTTTCTGATCAAAAGCTCAGTAGACTTCTGATAACGACGAATCTCACGAAGAGCGACAGTACCAGGTTTATATCTGTGAGGCTTCTTAACGCCACCAGTAGAAGGTGCTGACTTTCTAGCAGCCTTAGAAGCAAGCTGCTTGCGAGGGGCTAATATGATTATAATTAGTAAAATGTAAAAAAAAAAACAATAAATAAATGAAATAAATACCTTTGCCACCGGTAGATTTACGAGCTGTTTGTTTGGTACGTGCCATTGCTTAAGAGTAGGAAAGAAGTGGGTGGCGGTTGATACAGAATAATAAAAAGAGGAGCTGAAAGGAGAAGAGTGGGAGAAAGGTTCTTTATAGGAAAAATTAGGGGATTGATGGGGAGTTGATGCGGGTAACCCTAAGCCTTCGGATTGTGGTTTGCGTTGATGGGAAAAGCGAAAAATTGGTGCGCAAATCCGAAAAATTGCAGTACACTTTTTTGCGTGCGTGTGTTTTAGGTGTTTGTGAGTGGAAAGGCGCAGGCAAAACGAGTTTCTGATGTGTGTGATGCGGCGGGGTTTGGTATGCTGCAATTGATGCAAATGCCCTAACCCACGACGCCTCTCAGTTAATAAACCGGCGCGCTCCCTTCCTTTCTCAGATGTTGGTATATACAAAGGCTCCCACTTACTTTTATTGATCTATAGTATAATGTCTGGACGCGGAAAAGGAGGAAAAGGATTGGGAAAGGGTGGTGCTAAGCGTCATCGTAAGATTCTTCGCGATAACATCCAAGGTATCACTAAGCCTGCTATCAGACGTCTTGCTCGTCGTGGAGGTGTCAAACGTATTTCTGCTTTGGTGAGTTGATTCATTTTGGTTATTAACGATGAGATGACTAATCTTTCAAGATTTATGAAGAAACTCGTGGAGTTCTTAAGTCGTTTCTCGAGTCTGTTATTCGTGACGCGGTCACTTATACTGAGCACGCTAAGCGTAAGACTGTGACTTCGTTGGATGTTGTCTATGCTCTTAAGCGCCAGGGACGCACTCTTTACGGTTTCGGTGGTTGAGTGTATATTATGATGTGGTATTATGTTATTCTCGGGCATGTATATTATTATTCTTATTTTTTCGAATATCAAATGGAGTCTTTTAAACAGTGAATTTGTGTATCATGTAATTTATGCATATGAAGGGAATGTCACGTGACGGCATAGGCTTCGCGTAATTAGTGCTTTTTATTGTCACACGGACGTCGGCCAATTTTAGATCTATCGATCGTCGTCGTCATCGTGTTTTGTAATCCTTCTCCTCTCTCACTCGCACACACACCGACGACTCTTTTCTCCCTTTGCTTACGCTCTGTTCACATACACTTCCATCCTCAAATATCACTTTATTTGTTACATCTTTAACATATTTAGGCCTTTGCTATCAGCACTGGCTTAACAGGACATCTTTTCTGCTTACTGTCGTTTAGCAATCACAAAAATTAAAGTATTATTGGTCCATGGCAGATTTCTTGCTTTTCGATCCACCGACTATGCATCGGTCATCTCTCTATCACCCCTCAGGTCAATCTACTTACGCTGGATCTGCTGATTTCGATAACGCTTTATTCTATTCAAACGCTTCTCAACCCTCATCCTCCTCTCACATGCAAGATCAGCAGTTTCCTTTTTCAACAAAACGCAGAGAATCAGCCTCGCTTCCAACTTCTCTTTCGTCCACTCCAACTCAGTCTTCTTTTTTTGCTTCTTATTATGCAAATAATAAACCAGATATTGCTCAGATGTCCATGGACGACAACGATCACTCAGCAGCTGTTCCAGATCTCTTACCTTCTCGGTCTGAAAATCATACTCTTGGGCCTATCAATTTGAGGGATCCGTTTGCAATGCAACATGACTCCAATATGGATTGTACCGAAGACGAAAGTAAGATGCGTCATGATGACAGTTCAGATGACGAGTTTAATCATCTTTCGCGCGAATACTTACGCTTACCAACAGATTCAATATATCCTTCCTCGTCTTCCTTTAGGAATCCAAAGCTGGAGAGAACCATTTCCGACGTACTTGAGGACGAACTTTACTCTCCTAGCATGTCCCCTGTGCACTCAAACGCTGGTGATGACTTTTTGTTTGATTTCGGAGACTCGTTTTCTCACGGTTGGTCCGCTAAATCGCTTCCTGTCACTAGGACTGCGTCGCCTTCATCAAATTTAATGAGAAATATGTCACCTTTTCGTCAGTCATCGCCGTTTTATTCCGGTCCTCCTCCTGATAGTCCGTTATTGCATTCACAGTCACAATTTAGTTTGTTTCCTCCTTCGTCTGCCCCATCGCCTGCCACCTCACAGCCAAACTTACAACGTGTGCAGCGGGCGTCCGATAACCTCCGTGTCATGAGTGCATCTCCGCCACCAGTAGCATCGCAAACTAAATTTGTGCCTATTCTTCAAAAACCGCTTCAGCAGCAGGTCCAGCAGATGCAACTTCAAAAGCAACAACAGCAGCAACAGCAACAGCAACAGCAACAGCAACAGCAACAGCAACAGCAACAGCAACAGCAACAGCAACAGCAGCAGAAGCAGCAGCAGCAAGAGCTACAACATCATCGACAACAGGATCAACAACAACAACAACAACAGCAACAGCAACAGCAACAGCGACAGCAACAGCAACAGCAACAGCGACAGCAACAGCAACAGCAAGAGCAAAATTCACAGCAGCAGGATCTACAACAGTTACAAGACCAGCAACAGCAGCAACAGCAACAGCAACAGCAACAGCAACAGCAACAGCAACAGCAACAGCAACAGCTACAACACCATCAACAACAACAACAGCATCAACAACACCAACACCAACAACTTGTACCGAATAGACAAGCTCTTATAAGTCAAACGTCTGCCAAGACAATTTCTCCCAAAGAGGCTTTATTGGATTATGTTGAGGATGGTGCGACCGGCGCGGACATGTTAATTGGGCATCCTCGCCTGTTCGGACCCACGCCGAGTTCGTCCTCTAATAGTAGTATAGTCAAGTCAGAGGCAGAACATGATTCCGGAGATGAATCATATGCAGATTTTGAACTTTTTGGTAGTAGACAGTATCCTCGTTCATATAATGATTATGATGGCACTCAGTCTCCAAACAAGTTCGATGAATCTGGTACTGCTGCACAGAGTTCTACTGTTGATTCGCCATCCGTTTCTGATTATGAGGATACTTCATCAGGAGTCGCATCTCCGGCATCTTCTGTTGCGTCAAAGCATCTTGGACGTGCATTTCAAGTCGAGCGGGGTCTCGGTTTCTCAAATCTTCCTGTCAGAGCGCTTGATGGTTCTGAAGTTTACATCTGTCCCGACTGTGGGAAGACATTTCCAAAATCACAGAATCTGCAGTTACATCGACGAACTCACAGTCTCACTCCTCCTCGGAAAAAGATTCCTTTGTCTGCGCAAACTGGTCCGCACAGATGTACATGGACGAACCCATCGACAGGGAGACCATGTAACAAAATATTTTCTCGTCCCTATGATTTAATTCGTCATCAAGAAACCATACATGCTATGAATAGAAAGACATTCAGATGCGAATTATGCGGCGATGACACCAAAACGTTTTCTCGTCAAGATGCACTAGCTCGTCATATTAGAGTATGTATAATTTTTTTTGTCATATACTTGTGGTCCTAATATTTCAGGTAAAACACGAGAAGGGGAAATAATGAAATAAATAATCAAGTTGCATCAATGTGTAAAGGGGACGCGGGGCGTATTGGTTTATAGTCGGCGTCTTTTACTTTTTTAGCAAGATCTTCTATGTGAGGCTAACTGGAGTTTGCATTTTCAAAATTTTTTTTGGGTTGTTAAATATAAAAAGTGCAGGGAGTATGGACTGTACACAAACGGTTTTAGGATATTATAAATTGTATTAGTATATTGGTTTGGTTCACTTCAATGTCAGTATGTTTGGTCACCGTAGAGCATACTTAGCTTCCATACTGCAAGCAACCTTATGATTTGATCATTGGCTGTCTGAAACGTATAAGACGTATCGCAACAGGATTGCTTGGGCTCCAAAAACTTTATGACCCTCCAGCTTTGCTATTCAGCATATCAATATGCGTTTTTAAGCCTATTAATGTTTGGTCATGAGTGCATAGCGGACAGCCATCCGCGTGAAAACTATGTATCAGAGTCAGCTACTGCCATTAAGATATTGATACTGTACAAAAGTACTCACTTTTTAATGCAGCACCTCTTCCCATCAGCCTTCCCACAAGAGGAAACAGTATTGCTACAAAAATAAACTGAATCTGACGCAAAGATTCGTCCCATTCAGCTTGTGCATCAGATCTATCATTCACTCTATCGCGTAAATCACGGCTCTCAGCTCTATCTGCCATGTCCCGAAAATATCATCTAATGTCGGTAGAGAGTGGAATAACTAAAGGCAGTACAACCCCCTCGTTTTGAGGGCAGTACAAATACCCCATTTTTACAGTTTTTGTCAGCATTGGTAGTTCAGTAAAGATATCGCTAACGAGTAAACTATCGACTTTCACTGTAACATAAAATTAGAACTGCTTTATTGAGTCAATCTCACAAACAGCTCTTTTTCCATTCTAGACGCACTAGAGGCAAATTGGTCTGCTTTTTGGCTAAAAATAGATTGCCATGGCATCGCCTGGCTTGCATCCTGGAAAACCCAATCCTTTGCATCAGGCACTTTCCACTGCATACTGGAACGGCCTCAGGCTTCTGGTGAGTAAAGCATCAATCAATAGCAAAAATAAATACTAATCTCAAGACTTATGCATCTGGAAATAACCTGGTTATTCTTTCACACCCTGGCATCCTGCACCAGACAATCTATCTAGATCGTGATGGTGGGGCAGTGGATATCGAGGAAAACACGGGAAAGGTAATCTGATTTAGCGCATTAGAAACATGACGTACAAAATTCTAAGCTTTTAAGATAGCAATAGTGTCAGGCCCGAAAGTGCTTATATTTGCGCCATCAAATGATCGGGGTGCTCTGTTACGAGTAAGTCAAACGACTCAAATATCAATACTTGTTATTTTAAGACTTTATAGTGGACACAGAAATGGACCGTTCATTTGGATCTCGATGATGGAGTACCTAACGGGGTTAGTTGGGGTACAGAGGAGGAAATATTCATATCTGGAAAAACGATCTCATTGTGGGGCATTTTCAAGGACGGTCCTCACAGACTGTGGAGCAAAAAGTATTTTTTACCGTGAAAGCAATCTTGACTATGCTAACCGTACAATAAAGGTTGGCAATTCCAGCAATGATTGCAGCGTTCTCATTTGATGCGTATCTTGCTGCAACAGTTGGTAAGAACGATAGGCTTGTCAAAGTCTGGAGAAGATTTTCGTATGATACTTCAAATGTTGATTTCGACTTTTCTTATTTGGCACATCCACGTGCAGTGACAGGTCTCAGATGGAGACGACCTTTTTCAAGATCACAGTACGTATTGTTTTACATTGGTAACTTTGGGTTTTTTAACAGTTTTCTTAGATCTATGGAAAATATACTGTACACAATTTGTGCCGACGGTATTTTGCGAATATGGGCTCCGACCGATAGTGTTGAGTCGTCTTATATGCAAATGTGGGCGTCGCTAGATTTGTTTGATGTCATTCCCAGATCAACGTCTTTAGATCTTCGCTACAGCTTTATTATTGACAACAAAGACTTTACTCGAGCTACAGAATCTGCCGTGCGAAATGCAAAGGGCGACGACCTGTCCAAGGAAAAAATGAAAAAGCTGATAGAGATTGCAAGTAGGAATCCCGACGTTTGCCTTGTATTTGATCAATTAGGACGAATGGCTGCAATCGGTATTGAAGTAGGTCTTTCGTGCACGTTCGCAAACTATTTACTGACAGATAAAGAACATCGGATCGCGTGTCCGTAAAGCGTTCAGTCTTTTTGACATATTTTATGACGACACGCCGATGAAAAATTTCCCGCGCGATTGCGAGCAAATCACATTTCTCGGGTTTGGGGCTAGTACTCCAGAGGAGCCTGGTATGTACGATTGATTCAGTTAGACAATTACTAAGTTTCTGGAAAGATTTTGCTTTGATAATGCATGACTTTCATGGTGCTATACGGCACTATGTTTCCAACTTCTCTCAATTGTTGTCAACTGCAGATGAAGATTGTAGGCTTATTTTAAGACATATATGGACTGGGCATTACAAATCGGTTCAAAGCTTAGTGCGTACTGCCGACGGCCGTGCACTGCTGTCTTCAAGTAACCATGCAGAAAATATAGTGTGGGTTCCACGGAAACGATTTGGAACAATTATGCTGGATCCAACTAGTATTATCATGGCTCCAGATAAGGTTCAGCGTGCCGTTATTCTGGAAAGCGGGAAATATATTGTTACCATGCAGAGCCAAGATTTGGTCTTATGGGATTGCCACGGCAGTAGAGCAAGACGTGTGGCCGCAGATCCAATAGGAAGTTTGAGTCGTAAAACTATCTTGAATTTGTTTTTGCTGCCTGAATTTGGATTGTCTTCTGGTGTTGCTCATGTTGTAGCCGTTTTCAGTGATCAGCAAGGAGTTGTCTGGGAAGTTAAGGCAGGAAATGACGGTGTCTCCAATGGCGTCGCTAACGGAATGAAGAATGGACTTGCAAATGGACATGGTACAAAAAGCCAAAAAAGCTCAATAACAAAAATTAGTTTATTCCAATTTCCTGTGCCCAATGGAGATACTCTAGTGAACGTTTTATCTGTCGATCCGGTGGGATGGAATGCCGTGCTGACAGGATCTATGGATGCATATGCTAGGGATGTAATTAGCAGTATCTCAGATAATGGTATGGTTCGATCATGGACCGCGCGTATGGCACCCGATAACAGCGCGATTCACTGGCTTCAGACAGCCAAAGTTAGTACTGGAATCAAGTCATTACAGTTAGCGAAGGGGAGCTCTATGAAGAAGATGGCTATTGTGGACTTTGATTCGACTCGTTTAACTATCTGGGATATTGGGGAGGAACATCTTGAATACGAGGAAAGCTTTACCGAGTTCTCTGCCATAAAGGACTTGGACTGGACTTGCACACCGGATTCTCAAAGCATTTTAGCCGTAGGCTTTCATGACAAAGTTAGGTTATATTGTCAGCTGAGATTTGACTATACTAAGGAGCTTCCGGCATGGGCTTCCTTTAGAGAAATTGATATGCGACAATACACTCCACGAAACGTTGGTGACTCTATCTGGTTGGATGACGGCACTCTGGTTATTGGATCAGGAAATCAGCTATTTACTCATGATAAGCGTATGGATACAAGCATAGCGATTAAAGCCCTTCATCTTGACACACATAAATTGCCCCTTCACAGCATTTTTGATATTGTTTCGGTATTGAATGGGCCACTCCCGTTGTATCACCCACAACTTATTGCCCAGGCCATATTTTACGGCAAAGCCGATCCTGTTAGAAAGATATTGGTCAATCTATTGAAAGAATTAAAGTTTGGGGTGCCAACTGACAACAATATTGCTGATGTCACTAGTACACTCGGGATTGATATTGATGAATTCACCCAACCGCAACTGTCTAATAATGTAAAAATTTATATGTATCTTTGCTGTCAATCTGCTAATCTGTTTAGATACCAGTTTACTCAGCCCGATCTCGGTCGGAAAAATATTCGAAGCTGTTTTCATCTGCGTATGATGTTGAAGAAGACTATTCTACATTCAACGAAAAAGTTGCGACCTCGCTTAATGAATACTTGACGCAAATTTCTCTGCCATATCTCACCAGTCATCAGCAGATAAGTTTGGTTGCCATGATCGAAGGGATGGGACAAGTTGAAGAGCACAGAAGATCGTTGGACGAGAACGGCATTCGCTATTTGCTATCATTTCGACTGTTTGTTTTGCATAAAGAATCAATGCTTCAAATGCCTTATAGAGATCACAATTGGGCTTTTCATTCTCAGTCGCAAGAAATTCTTTTGGACCTTGTCTCAAAATCCTACAATAATCGAATGACATGGCAGCAGGCTCGTGAATCAGGAATTTTTGTTTGGCTTAAAAGTTCTGATTCAGTCAAACAACAGTTTGAATCTATTGCTCGAATTATTTACACGGACTCAGAACCTCGAAATCCTGTTGATTGTACTCTATTTTATTTGGCATTGAAGAAAAAACAAGTTCTTTTGGGATTGTGGCGCATGGCGTCTTGGCACAAAGAGCAGCAGCTCATGCTCAAATTTTTGGCTAACAATTTTGCGGAGCCTCGATGGAAGACGGCAGCGCTAAAAAATGCTTTTGTTTTACTTAGTAAACAGCGATACGAGTATGCTGCCGCCTTTTTCCTGCTTGGAGGCAGTCTCAAGGATGCTGTCAATGTATGCGTACGCAATATGAATGACATACAGTTGGCAATGGCGATTACCCGGGTTTATGAAGATGGTACTGACGGTCCTGTGTTTAAAGATTTGCTTGAAAACGAAGTGCTACCATTTGCTTATCGGACTGGGGATCGATGGCTCGCTAGTTGGGCATTCTTTAATCTGAAACGCCAAGATCTTGCTCTAAAATGCGTTTTTTCGTCGTTCGAAAACGAAATCAATTTACAAGATCTAGATATCAGCATGGAAAGCAAGCTTTTTTTAGTGGAAGACCCTGTTCTAGTTGTATTGTATCAGCAACTACGAGAACAGCTGGGAAAAAATCTTAAGACCGTTGATATTACACCGCAGGTGGAAGCGCAATTTGTTTTGCATATAGCGAAGCTGTACGATCGTATGGGATGTGACATTCTAGCGTTAGATTTGACAAAAAATTGGAAATTCGTCGACAAACTTGTTGAGAATAGCGGCGGTCAAGTGGTAGATAGCATTTTTGATATGATGAAATAGAGGACAGCCCAAGTAGTTGTGTTAATTGGTTTGCAGAAATTGTAGTTAAGTTTTTCTATTGTAACATGAGTGTGATATTAGTACTTCTGATGCTCTGATACTTAGCATCTTACGCGTTTTCCCCACCGCCAAGCGAATATGATGTTCGCGGCTACAACTATTCGAGCGAGTTTGGAGTTGAGAGTCGGAAAAATTGCTCGCTTGTGCAAAATGCCTGCCTTGACGCTCCATTATAGAATGACTGAAAGCGTCTGTAAGGCCAGTGAAATTAGCGGCAAGGCGAATTTGGTTAAGTTCAAAGAGAATTTTATTTTCGTGTATACGATATCTGTCTTCGCAAAAAACTTCGCTTCGAATACATGATGTTGAAAATACGGCAAATTGTTTGCTTACGTCGCGTGGCGCTACCTGCGTTTGAGAGCGATGAATGTCTGTTAAGAGTTTGGTGGAAGTTATGTCAGGGTTAGGAGAGAACCGTCGTAGTTAATAGAGGAAAAGGAAAGGGCCTCCGTAGGAATAAATATATAAAGGCTGAAAGAGCATAACTTTTTGTAAATATGAAGTAGCAAACGTAGGAGAATCCTTACTAAGGCTTCTTACACTTGCAAAAACCCGCTGGTTAAGGGTTAGCTCTTCTGTAATACTTTATAAAGAGAATGTATTAGAAAAAAAATGTTATACGATGTCATGTTGAATTTGTTATATAGAGTAGACTGCTGCATTCAGGGCCAGATAAGCTAAAATTTGCTAACAGAAAAAGACAAGGATTTGTATGCATAGATAGGGATTGACCTATACAAAAACTAACAGCGCTATATAATTTTAATTATATGTTAATGTCCTTCTAAAAGGCAGGTAGAAAAGTAGAGCGGCAGATTATAATTCCACTTATACTGCTTCAAATAACCCGGCTTTGCCGCACCACTTTTACTGACGTAGTTTTATAGTTCAACATTTATTCCTTATTAAACTAGAAATCGCTAACTGCCATCACTGGCATTACGGCTCTTTTTGTATTTCTACGAGCTCTACACACCGATTGTTGTCCAGCTGGTAAGTAGTTACCCTGCATAGATACTACCCCAGCAATGCGGTCACGTGATATAAAGTCACGTGTCAGTAACATCAGCAGTTTACATTTCTCCAACAAACGTATAAGAGCGTCACGACGCGTCTCTTACTGTGAGAGTTAGCCTTACTTGTATTAGATTATGAGTCTTTTCAGAGAACAAAGTAAGTATTTACCTTGTTGAGATTTGAGATGAGTTTTAACAGAATTGTCTTCTGTTGAGTTGAGTTTTTTTTTTTTAAGTATTTAACTAGAATTGTAAAGGTAAAAATGTTAAGCGGTGATAGTTATAGAAGTAAATTTATTAAACCCGTAGTGTCTATACTCATAGACCGGATATACTAAAATAACAAGCTTG